>NW_013543405.1:7743-10243 GCF_000499545.2 Eimeria tenella | reverse complement strand
GATAGGTGAGCTATCTAGCTAGCTAGCTAGCCACTTAGCCAACTGGGTCGCCAGCTAGCTGGCTGGCTAGCTTGATAATTTTTTAAGATTGAGTTTTCTTCCGTTTGTTCTTCTCTTGGTTTGTGAGCATCTGAATAGCTAGCCATAAGGCTAGATAGCCAGCTAGCCGCACAGCTAGCTGGCTCTCTGGTTGGCTAGCTAGCTGGCTAGCTAGCTAGCCGATGGCCAGCTGGACAGCTAGCCAGCTAGCTAGCTAGCTAGCTAGCTGGCTAGCTGGCTAGCTGGCTAGCTAGCCGGATAGCTAGCTAGCTAGCTTACTACGTACAACCTTTCCTTCCATTTGCCTGGGTCTTTCAAGATTTGCGCGAAACTTGTGTTTGCGCTATTTATCGAATTATGGGTTTCATTTTGATTTATTTTGTCTTATTTTGTTTTATTTTAATTTATTTTAATTTATTTTAATTCATTTTAATTAAATTTTATCAATTTAAACTCATTTTGATTTATTTCAATCTCGTTTTTGTGTAAACTCCGAAGTTCACATTTTCGTTGCAGCGGGTGAGCTGCTGCGCGCTCCCCACAACCAGCAGAGTGGCTGCGCGAATTTTCTCCTTTTTGAGGCTTTTTATTCTTTTAAAAGAATAAGATATTTAAATTTAATAAAATGAAATTAAAATTACGATTTAAAATAGCAGTTTGGAGCGTACGTACACCGAAGCAGCTCGCAGTCCGCCCGCCGTGGCCCCACAGCCAAACAGAAGTTATGCAAACTCCTGGATGGAAAGTAGCTAATTACTGGTTTATTTATTTATTTATTTATTTATTATTTTATTTTATTTCATTTATTTATTTATTTTATTTTTAATTTTCTGCCTTTTTCTCGCCTCCTGCTCGCTTAGCAGCTCCACGAGTCCTTGCCTCAGCAGGACTTTAGTGCACGCACCACCCCTCAAAACCTAAACCCTAAACCCTAAACCCTAAACCCTAAACCCTAAAGCTTCAGCTGCGCTCAACGCAGCTTTGAGGAAGAGGACACAGAGCCTAGGGTTTCTTAATCCGAGAGAAAAAGTAAAGGAGGGTGTTGTGTCTAAATATGTACAGACACTGGATATGCTAATTTAGGGTTTAGGGTTTAGGGTTTAGGGTTTAGGGTTTAGGGTTTAGGGTTTGCGGCTGGCTAACGCAGCAACAGAGAACTCGAAAAGCCTCCAATAAAAGTTCTGGAATTAAAAGATGCTTCTCTGCATGCAGCTGTAGATACACCCGAACTTCTTCAGCAGCAGCATGAACTCGCTGCAGCATATCGGCAGCATTTCGCTGCCTGGCTGCGTCTTTGCCCAGTGCAGCAGCAGCAGCAGCAGCAGCGGCGGCGATCGTTTGTGGCTGCTGTGCGCTGACGGTAGCATTTATATCTTTGAGAACGAGCTACTGCAGCAGCAGCAGAAGCAGCAACGGCAGCTGCAGCAGCAGCTGCGGGCAGTGGACGTGCAGCAGCTGCTGCCTCCTGGCGATAGGGTAGTGGCTCTGGCTCCAGCAGCAGCAGCAGCAGCAGCAGAAGCAACACCTGCTGCTGCTGCTGCGGATTCTCTGGCTGTGGGAACAGTCAAGGGCTCTGTGCTGCTGCTGCAGCCGCAGCAGCAGCAGCAACAGCAGCCCGCAACGCGGCAGCCGCAGCAGACGAGGTGTACCTACACCGCAGAGAGCTGGGCTGCTGCTGCTGCTGCTGCTGCTGCGCATGCAGCCCCAATTGACGCCTTGGCTTGGTCTTCAGATTTGCTGCTGCTGGCATCAGCAGCAGCAGACGGCTCCGTTGCTCTTTGGTGAGCAGCTAGCTGCGCCTACACCCGATGGCTAGCTAGCTAGCTAGCTAGCTAGATAGATAGAAAGCTAGCTATCTAGCTAGCTATCTAGCTAGCTAGCTAGCTGGTTACTTAGCTAGCTGGCTACTTAGCTAGCTGGTTACTTAGCTAGCTGGTTACTCCGCTAGCTAGCTTGCTCTCTAGCTATCCTCCTGAACAGCTATTTGTCGGGCTAGCTAGCTAGCTAGCTAGCTAGCTAGCTAGCTAGCTGGCTAGACCATTTACATATCTTTTTATCTGTATCAATTTAGCTAGCCTGCTAGCTAACCGCCTGTGAGTGGCTAGCTAGCCAACTACGTAGCTAGCTAGCCATCCAGCTAGCTAGCTAGCCCGACAAGCAGTTAGCTTGCAAGCCAGCCAGCTAGCTAGCAGCAGATCGGCGAGATGTGGTAGTGCTACCCATGGGCCTAGCCATTTAGCTAGCCACCTGGCTATCTAGCTAGCTAACAAGCTAGCTAGGCGGCTCAGTATAAATCTCCCACGCTTTCAGCTAGCTGCCAGCTAGCTAGCTAGCTAGCTAGCTGGCCAGCTAGCTAGCCAGCTACTCACGGTTCCAGCAGCTTGGCAAGCTAGCTAGCCAGCTCGCCAGCGAGTTCTATAGTTCGCTAGCTAGCTGCTAGCTAGCTCGCCAGCTAGGTGGC
>NW_013543405.1:0-7643 GCF_000499545.2 Eimeria tenella | reverse complement strand
AGCAGCAGCAGCAGCAGCAGCAGCAGGTTTGGTTTGCTCATGCAGGGGGAGTTACTGGAGCAGACTGGGGGGGGGGCCCCCTGAGTTTAGTTGTTTCTGTAGGAAGGGACTTTTGCTGTTGCATTTGGGGCCCCCAGGGGGCCCTTCTGCGGTGTATGTACACCTGGGAGCTGGGAGGGGGGCCCCCCAGGGGTCCCCTCAGTAGCAGGGGGCCCCCGGGGGCCCCCAGGGGCCCCCTGAGCAGCGGGGGCCCCCCGGGGGCCCCCCAGGGGCCCCTTAGGAGCAGAAGTGAAGAGGAAAAAAGAAGTGAAGAGAAAAGGAGGGGTGGGGTTAGTGGGTGTGGGCCGCGGGGTGCACGTACACCCCAGGAACACCCCACAGGCGGGTCTGTACGTACACCCCAGCAACACCCCACAGCTGTTGCATGCAGCTTTTGTTGCATGCATTTTTGTCTTTTTGAAAATTCGAAATTACTTATTTGTGATTTAAAAGGAAATGTTCTTTGCTGGTCTCAGCTGCTGCCTGGTGAGCAACAAAATAATTAAATAAATAATTAAATGATTAATTAACTACTTAATTTATTAATTAATTAACCAATTAATCAGTAAATTAATTAATAGATTAATTGATTAATTAATTAACCAACTAATTAATTGATTAACTAATTAATTAATTAATTAATTAATTAATTAATTAATTGGTTAATTAATCAATCAATTAGTTGGTTAATTAATTAATTAAGAAGCAAACTAATTCGATTATTAAATGATTAACCAATTAATCCATTAACTATGAATTGGTTAACTAATTAATTAATTAATTAGTTAGTTAATTAATTAAATAATTAATTAACTAATTAATTAATTAATTAGCTAGTTAATTAATTAATTCATTTATTAATTTATTAATTTGTTTATTTGTTTGTTTTCGTTAGGGGCCTTTTGCCATTCTGTGAGCTGGTCAAGTTGCTCTTCATTTGTTTTTATTTGTTTGTCTTTTGTTGGAGTTTTAATTTTAAAAATAAAAAAAGAAAAAAAACAAATTTGGAATTTTGAAGTGAAGGAAAAGAGTTCGAAGCTGCTGCTTTGGAGTGTACGTACACTTCAACGCCCCACACCCTTTTGCTTTAAATCATTTTTCATTTTTCACCTTTTATTTCCACTCAGCAATTCTTTGCATGCAACACAGAAAACGAGGGTTTAGGGTTTAGGGTTTAGGGTTTAGGGTCTGGGGTTTAGGGTTGGGGCTGAGGGCTAGAGTTTTCCGCTTCGGGCTTAAGGTTTAGGGTTTAGGGTTTAGGGCTGGAGTTTAGAATTAGGGTTTGTGTTCAGCGGCTAGGGTTTAGGATTTAGGGTTTAGGGTTTAGGGTTTGCTGCAGGACCATTTAAACAAATCTGAAAGAGAAATTCGCACCCAAGACCCTATTATCGATTTTCGGATAAGTGAGAATTAAATTGGAATTTAAAATTAATTCAATTAATTCAATTGGAATAATTAAATTAAATTAATTAAATTAATTAAATTATATTAGTAAAATGAAATGAATTAAGTGAAAAGAAATAAATGAAAGAATAAAAAAATAAAGAAATAAATAATAAAGATAACGTAACGAACTGTGCCCGCTTGCCCACTGCTGCTGTTGCTGCTGCTGCTGCTGTTGTTGCTGCTGCTGCTGCTGCTGCTGTTGCTGCTGCTGTTGCTGCTACTGTTGCTGCTGCTGTTGCTGCTGCTGCTGCAGCTCCTGAATGTCTCTGTGTGCTGACGACGGAGGAATGCATCATATATCCTCTAGAGGCAAGAAAAAATAAATAATAAATAAATAAATAATAATTAACAAATAAATAAATAAATAAATAAATAAATATAAATAGACAAACACAAGAAAATGCAATTGAATAAGTGTTTGCTGGTTGTGTGTGCAGGATGCTGCTGCTGCTGCTGGTGCAGCTGCTGCTGCTGCTGTTGCTGTTGCTGCTGCTGCTGCTCCTGTAAAGCTCGTTGCTGCAGTCGGCGCTGCAGCATTTGTTGACGCAGAGGCTTTGAATGTAGGCAGCCCATCCAAACCCTAAACCCTAAACCCTAAACCCTAAATTGTAAACCCTAACCCTTAAGTCCCTGTCCTTGAATTCGCTCCTGCATGCAGAAACATCTCAGAGCTCGGGTTTAGGATCGAACGCTTAGGGTTTAGGGTTCAGGGTTTAGGGTTTAGGGTTTAGGGCGTGGGGTTGAGGGTTTAGGGTTTAGAGTTTAGGGTTTAGGGTTTGGTGCGAGTCAGGTGGTGTCTTTCTCTGGGTCTCTTCTTTGTCGAGTCAACTTTTTGCAAAAAGACAAAAATTTGAAAATAAAAAATAAAACTTTAATTGCTGCTGCTGCTGCTGATGCTGCTGTTCTGGTGAGTAATGCAGCAATTAAAACAAATTAAAAAATTAATTGATCAATTAATTAATTAATTAATTAAGTAGTTAATTGATTAATTAATTAATTAATTAATCAATCAATTAATTAATTAAGCAATTAGTTAACTAATTAATCAATTGATCAATTAATTAATTCATCAATTTGTGTATTTGTTCAACTAATTAATTAATTAATTAATCGGGTAATTAATTAATTCATTAATTAATTAACTTGCAGCGCATTTACAAAAGTCTTTTTCACAGTTTTATTTCCTAACTCCAGTTACACAAAATTCCAAATTTACAAAATAGAATTAAAACGATTTAATTGAATAATTAAATTATTCTTAATTAGACAATTAATTAATTATTTTATTTTATTTTATTTTATATATTTATTTATTTTTACTTTCAGGCTGTGGGGCAGCAGCAGCAGCTTTTGCTGCTGCTCGATTTTTCGTGCAAAAGCGAAGAAGTCTTTTTGCACGAGTGCCCAATTAAAGAAGTAAATAAATGAATAAATAAGTAAATAAATAAACAAATAAATAAATAAATAAATAAATAAATAAATAAATAAATAAGTTCATTAACTAACTAATTAATCAATTAAATTTAATTAACTTTAAATGCTTAATTAATTATATTGAATAATGGGGGAATTGTTAAATAATTGAAGAAAGCCAATTAGTTGAAGGCCCGTAAAACTCATTTATTTTTTTATTTATTTGTTAATCAAATAATCGATTAATTAAATTAATTAATTTATTAATTAATTAAACATTTATTTCTTTATTATTGATTAATTAATTAATTAATTAATTAATTAATTAATTAGTTTATTTAATTATTTATTTAATTTGCCTTTTAGGTTTCTTTAACAATGACAAAAGACAAAAAACTTCTGGCTGCTTTTTTGGATGTCAAAGGCGGACTCTTTCTTGCAGATGTTTTCAAGTAAATAAATAAATAAATAATAAATAAATAAATAAATAAATAAATAAATAAATAAATAAATAAATAAATAAACAAATAATATATTTACAATTTTATTTATTACATTTTTCCGATTTTATTC
This sequence comes from Eimeria tenella, assembly GCF_000499545.2. Lineage (NCBI taxonomy): Eukaryota > Apicomplexa > Conoidasida > Eucoccidiorida > Eimeriidae > Eimeria > Eimeria tenella. The sequence goes on along the minus strand of NW_013543405.1, from coordinate 4,172 downwards.
ATTTATTTGTTCGTTAGTTTGGTGTGCAGAAAAGGTAGAGAAGACTCGAAGTAGCCAGCTAGCTAGCTAGCTGCATGGCTAGCTAGCTAGCTAGCTAGCCAGGTGGATAGCCATCCACCTATCTATCCAGCTGGCTAGCTAGCTAGCCACCTAGCTAGCTAGCTAGCTAGCCATCTAGCAAGCCATCTGTCTAGCTAGCTAGCAAGTAGCTAGCCAGCTTGTCAGCTAAATAGCTAGCTAGCTAGCTAGCTAGCTAGCCTCTGTTTGTTAGCATGCTAGATGTCCAATTAGTCCCGAGTAAACGCACCAGCTGTTTCCCCAACATGTGAAATAAAACATTATTTATTATTTATTTATTTATTATTTATTATTTATTTATTTATTTATTTATTTATTTATTTATTTATTTATTTGTTTATTTATTAGGCCAAAGCAGTGGCTGCAGCTGAGGGCGGCGCTGGTGACTTCTTTTGCTTTTGTCTTCAAAAGTCCTTTTATTGTTGCTGCTGCTGAGGGGCTGCTGCTGCAGCTGCTGCTGACGCCAGCTGCAGCAGCAGCAGCAGCAGCAGCAGCAAGGGGAGCTGCTGGCCATGGGGGCCAGAGCAGCGTCGCTGAATTGGAGGTGCCGACGGTCCGAACAAACCCTAAACCCTAAACCCTAAATCCTAAACTCTAAACCCTAAACCCTAAACCCTTAGGTAGGCAAACACGATTGCAGTGGCCATTAGCTCGCTGTTGCTGTTGCTCTGGCTGCTGCTGCTTCCAGTGCTGCTGCTGCAGCAGCAGCAGCAGTTGCTGCTTCTGTCGCTGCCCCTCTCCCTTTTTCTGCTGCTGCCGTTGCTGCGCCTCCTAAATCTGCTGCTGCTGCTGCTGCTGTTGCCGCTTCTGCAGATAAGCCTGGGCAGCTTGCCTAGCAGCAGCAGCAGCAGCAGCAGCAGCAGCTGCTGCTGCTGCTGCTGCTGCTCTGTGCTGTCAGCAGAAGATGAAGGGGTTTTGGTTTTAGCTGGAGATGAAATTCGACGTTTTTGTCTTTTTCCATTTAGTGTTCCTTTGGTTGAAAACCTCCAAACCCTAAATTGGTGAATTTAGGGTTTAGGGTTTAGGGTTTGGGGCCAGAGGGTGTGAAGTGGCAGCAGCCCCAGTGAATTGTGCTTCTGAACCCTAAACCCTAAACCATAGATTTGAACAGACCCAGCAGCGCTTCCAAACCCTAAACCCTAAACCCTAAACCCTAATTTGCGCTGCTGCAGGGACGCAGCTAAACTTGCCTGCTGTCTCGGCAAACACCGCAGTCTTTGGCTTTGCCTCCTTACAGAAGCCCTGCAAACAATGTACCTAAACCCTAAACCCTAAACCCTTACTGAGGGGGCTGTTCTTGTTCACAGAAGTGGCTGCTGGGGTTTAGGGTTTAGGGTTTTTAGGGGCTAGGGTTTGTGTACCTGTTCAGGAGCAGCAGCAATGCGGCTGCTGCTGCTGCTGTTTCTGCTGCAGTTGCTGCTGCTGCTGCTCTGGGGGACCTTCCGCGGCTGCAGCTGCTCGCTAAAATTAGCAGCAGCAGCAGCAGCAGCGGCAGCAGCAAGGGTTTAGACAGGGTTAGGGTTTTGGAGTTAATTGGGGGTATAGAAAACATAAAGGCAGCAGCAGCAACATTGCAAAGAAGAGAAAAGAATGAAGAAGCAATTCAGATGTGCAGCAAATACTGCCTTTGGGAGGTCAGCTGCTGCTGCTGCTGCTGATGCTGCTGCTGCTGCCGATGCTGCTGCTGATGCTGCTAATGCTGCTGCTGCTGATGGTTTTGCTGCTGCTGCGGTTTGTTGCTGCTGCTGCTACTGCTGCTACTAAAAGCACTGCCGTTGCTGCTGCTGTTATTTAGCTGCTGCTGCTGGTGCTCTTGCTGCTGCTGCTGCTGAAGAGTGCTGCTGCTGCTGCTGCGGATGAATTTATGTCGCATAAGCAGCTAATTTGGAAGCTCTAAAGTTAATTATTTAAATAAATTATTTAAATAACTTATTTAATTTAAATTATTTATTTATTTATTTATTTATTTATTTTTCTTCAGGATGCTCTGCAGCTGCTGGGCAGCGCAGCAGCGGCAGAAAAAGTCTTGAGCAGCAAAAGAGAGCTGCTGCAGCAGCTCGAAGCAAACCCTAAACCCTAAACCCTAAACCCTAAACCCTTGAAGGCGAATCTGGGCGGGAGCAATGAGTAGCAACGCCTCCCTGCAAACCCTAGGGTTACGGTGCCTCTGGGCAAACGCCAAACCCTGAACCCTAAACCCTAGAAGCAATTCTTATTGCTTCTTTTAACTGCTGACCTTTTTTACTCTCCAATATTTTCGGTTTTCCTTTTGTCTATTTACTCTTCACTTGCGCTCCAACAAACCCTAAACCCTAAACCCTAAACCCTAAAAAAATTGAAAGAATGCAAAAAGAAGAAAAGATTGCTCAGAAACACAAAAACTGCATGCACACCTGAGTTCCCCATTCACCGTCATTCCAAAATCCTAAACCCTAAACCCTAAACCCTAAACCCTAAAAGGGTTTAGACCAGCACCGCCGCCGGCAGCCTCGTGTGCTGCTGCATCTGCTCTTGAGCTTCTTCGATGCGCATCCTGAACCCGCACAGCCACAAACCCTAAACCCTAAACCCTAAACCCTAAACCTTAAACCCTAAACCCTAAACCCTAAACCCTAGCTCACTTAATTGCAACATTATTTCCTTTACTTTCCAAAAGAGATTCTGCCAAAGACAAATTAACGAAAAAGGCATTTGGGCTGCAGGTCACTTCTGCTGCTTCTCCAGAAACCCCCGCGCCCACGACGGCCCGCGCCCAGTCCTGCGCACAAACCCTAAATTAGGGTTTAGGGTTTTGGCCGCTCAGTCCAGAAACAACGCATTTCAGCCATAGTGTAGAGGGTTTAGGGTTTAGGGCTGGCGCTACAGCAGGCCACAGGACAGGATTTAGGGTTTAGGGTTTAGGGTTTACGCGTCGCTCCACTTTAATAGCCCAACTGGGGCCTCTGATCAGGTGGAGGGTTTAGGGTTTATGGTTTAGGGTTTAAGTTCCTTTGAGGGCCCAAGTGGTGCCTGTGACTGGGTGAAGTGCCCAGGGTTTAGGGTTTAGGGTTTGGAATACTTTGAGGGCGCAAGTGGGGTCTGTAACTGGGTGAAGTGTCTAGGGTTTAGGGTTTAGGGTTTAGGGTTTGGAATACTTTGAGGGCGCAAGTGGGGTCTGTAACTGGGTGAAGTGTCTAGGGTTTAGGGTTTAGGGTTTAGGGTTTGGAATACTTTGAGGGCCCAAGTGGGGCCTGTAACTGGGTGAAGTGTCTAGGGTTTAGGGTTTAGGGTTTAGGGTTTGGAATACTTTGAGGGCCCAAGTGGGGTCTGTAACTGGGTGAAGTGCCCAGGGTTTAGGGTTTAGGGTTTAGGGTTTGGAATACTTTGAGGGCGCAAGTGGGGTCTGTAACTGGGTGAAGTGTCTAGGGTTTAGGGTTTAGGGTTTAGGGTTTGGAATACTTTGAGGGTGCAAGTGGGGTCTGTAACTGGGTGAAGTGTCTAGGGTTTAGGGTTTAGGGTTTAGGGTTTGGAATACTTTGAGGGCCCAAGTGGGGCCTGTGACTGGGTGAAGTGTCTAGGGTTTAGGGTTTAGGGTTTAGGGTTTGGAATACTTTGAGGGCCCAAGTGGGGCCTGTGACTGGGTGAAGTGTCTAGGGTTTAGGGTTTAGGGTTTAGGGTTTGGAATACTTTGAGGGCCCAAGTGGGGCCTGTGACTGGGTGAAGTGTCTAGGGTTTAGAGTTTAGGGTTTAGGGTTTGGAACACTTTGAGGGCGCAAGTGGGGTCTGTAACTGGGTGAAGTGTCTAGGGTTTAGGGTTTAGGGTTTAGGGTTTGGAATACTTTGAGGGCCCAAGTGGGGTCTGTAACTGGGTGAAGTGTCTAGGGTTTAGGGTTTAGGGTTTAGGGTTTGGAATACTTTGAGGGCCCAAGTGGGGTCTGTAACTGGGTGAAGTGTCTAGGGTTTAGGGTTTAGGGTTTGGAATACTTTGAGGGCCCAAGTGGGGCCTGTGACTGGGTGAAGTGTCTAGGGTTTAGGGTTTAGGGTTTAGGGTTTGGAATACTTTGAGGGCCCAAGTGGGGCCTGTGACTGAGTGAAGTGTCTAGGGTTTAGGGTTT
>NW_013543404.1:2489-7182 GCF_000499545.2 Eimeria tenella | reverse complement strand
GACCAACCCACTGTCTGCGTGTTCCAATCGGCACGCACGCTCAAGCAGGTCGCGTCAAACGCAAAGCACACGAAGATGCGATATTCGTCTCTGAGCTCCTGAGCTCTGGTGACGTGAGACACCTCCCACAAAGCCCCGAAAGCCACCACACTAACAGCGCGAAGCTGTCGTCCGCTTCCTCCGTCAACACTAAGCGTAGCCAGCAACCGCAGCCAAAGTGTATTACTAGGTTTCAACAGTAACAAAGAAACAAACGCACTCCCTAGCAGTTCGCGCGCCTGCAACTTCCAACGTGTCCACTTAAATGACGCCACTCGTCACACACCTAAGACGCACAACACATCCTGCACTGTGCGCTCGAATCCTTGAGAGAGCCAAGAGCTCTTGTGCCGACATACTGCCGACAGCCTGCAGTGGCAGAAAACATGTACTCATTTGTCACGTGCACTGTAAACAGGGATGCTCCTTGATGCACGTAGCAAACATTTTACTGACGTCTCTGCTCGGACACTCAGCGTTATTGAATCGACGCTGCAGTTCGTCGGGCGCTCTTCTGGGTTCGTGTTTCTCTCTCAAGCGCAGTCGTCAAGTCGGTGTGTAGGTGGCCAAGCTCTTGACCATTTGCATTGCTAATGAGCTTGAGCGTCACACAGCGTGAAGCATAGCAACTAACGCCGAGCAGCAGAGTAATCGGTGGCTAGGCTAGCACAAGACTGCACACATGTGCGACGCCAAAAAATGAAACCAGCACGCAAAGCGCTTCTCAACATCTCTGCGTACCCACAGTATGGCTGAAAGAGGGTTGTCTCTGCAACTGGAAGCCACAAGCGCTGCTGCGAATCCGCCACGTGACGAATCTGTCTCGAGTCTACGAGCCTTCGCGTTCACCGCGCGACGCTACACGTCCTGGCTTCCACCCAACGTACTCGCATCAACCAGCTCACCACCACACAGGCATGCTCTGCAACTCCGTCACAACCACGCGACGAGGACAGACAACCAGACAAAATTTGAAGCCGCGTCTGCTTCCGTAACCCGCTTGCCTGCCACGGACGCAACTGTCTGCGCTCTATTCGTCACACGCCTCCGCTTTCGTCCGCACATTCTGCTTTCCCATGGCATCATTAACGTCGTCACGTCAGTGTGTGCGTGACCAAGCTCATGGTTATTAGCACTGCTGATGAGCCTGAGCGTCCTACTGCGCAAAGCATAGCAACTAACGTCGAGCAGCAGCGTAATCGTTGGCTAGGCCAGCACAGGACCGCACACATCAGCGACGTCAAAAAATGAAACCAGGACGCAAAGCGTTTCTCAGCATCTCTGCGTAGCCACTGTATGACCGCTAGGAGGTTGGCTCTGCAATTAAAAGCAACAAGCGCTGCTGCGAATCCGCCACGTGACGAATCTGTCTCGTGTTTACGCGCCTTCGTGTTCACCGCGCGATGCTACACGTCCTGGCTTCCACCCAACGTACTCGCATTGACCAGCTCACCACCACACAGGCATGCTCTGCAACTCCGTCACAACCACGCGAAAAGGATACATAATCACACAAGTTTTGACGACGAGTCTGCTTTCGCCCCCAGTTGTTTGCCACGGAAGCAGCTGATCGCGCTCTATTCGTCACACGCCTCCACGTTCGTCCGCACATTCTGCTTTCCCGTGCCAGCGTCAACGTCGTCACGTCGGTGTGTACGCGACCAAGCTCATGGCCATTAGCACTGTTAACAAGCCTGAGCATCCTACTCCGCAAAGCGTAGCAACTAACGTGGTGCAGCAGCGTAATCGGGAGCTAGGCCAGCACAGGACCGCACACATCAGCGACGTCAAAAAATGAAACCAGGACGCAAAGCGTTTCTCAGCATCTCTGCGTAGCCACTGTGTGACCGCTAGGAGGTTGGCTCTGCAATTAAAAGCAACAAGCGCTGCTGCGAATCCGCCACGTGACGAATCTGTCTCGTGTTTACGCGCCTTCGTGTTCACCGCGCGATGCTACACGTCCTGGCTTCCACCCAACGTACTCGCATTGACCAGCTCACCACCACACAGGCATGCTCTGCAACTCCGTCACAACCACGCGAAAAGGATACATAATCACACAAGTTTTGACGACGAGTCTGCTTTCGCCCCCAGTTGTTTGCCACGGAAGCAGCTGATCGCGCTCTATTCGTCACACGCCTCCACGTTCGTCCGCACATTCTGCTTTCCCGTGCCAGCGTCAACGTCGTCACGTCGGTGTGTACGCGACCAAGCTCATGGCCACTAGCACTGTTAACAAGCCTGAGCATCCTACTCCGCAAAGCGTAGCAACTAACGTGGTGCAGCAGCGTAATTGGGGGCTAGGCCAGCACAAGACCGCACACATCAGCGACGCCAAAAAATGAAACCAGCACGCAAAGCGCTTCTCAACATCTCTGCGTACCCACAGTATGACTGCTAGGAGGTTGTCTCTGCAACTAGGGGCCACATGCGCTGCTGCGAATCCGCCACGTGACGAATCTGTCTCGTGTCTACGCGCCTTCGCGTTCACCGCGCGATGCTACACGTCCTGGCTTCCACCCAACGTACTCGCATCAACCAGCTCACCACCACACCCACATGACCTGCCACTCAGACACAACCACGCGATGAGGATACAGTTAGACGAAATTCGACGCCGAGTCTGCTTCGGCCCCCGGTTGTTTGCCACGAAAGCAGCTGATCGCCCTCTATTCGTCACACGCCCCCGCGTTCGTCTGCGCTTTTAGCGCCTTTCTGTTATCAATGATGGAGCGAACTATCGCATCCGACTTCAAGGGCACGCACCATAAACCGCTTTCCTCCGTCCAGCAGCATGGCCTCGGATTCAGAGTATGTTACGAGGCCGCTGCAATATCCGCATTCGGTGTGTAAACCCGGTGCCCCTCAGTTTGTGTCTGCATTCAACGCAACACCTGATCCACGCACCTCTGGAACTCAACAGCGGTTCAGCGACACTGATTCACGCGCAGCCTGTCTCTTGACAGAAACGGCCCTACGGATATTCACGGCGTCCCCTCATCACCAACACAAAAATCATGCTCCCTCCACGTGCCACTACGCGCACATCCGGCAAAACACACATGCGGCAATTGACTGGAGTAACAAAGATGAAGGTATCCACCGAAGCAACGTGGCGACAAACAAACCCGGCTACGCGAATGCTAGTCTGCTCAACATGCTGCAGCGTGACCCACTAACTACTCATTCACGTAAGCAAGCATCTCAAGCAAGCTATCATCATACTCGAAGCACATGTAGCCACTATATTTCTCCCTGAGCTCTATCAACGCGAAGCAGTTTCGGCAAAGCCGCTAAAACCACCACACTAACGGCATCAAGCCAGCGTACTCCTACTCAGCCAACAAAACCCGTAGTAAGCAATCCTGCAAAGCCGCATCACTAACCTGAAACAGCAACAAAGGAGAAAACGCACTGCCTAGTGCAGGTCGCACACCTGCAACTTCCAACGTGTCCACTTAAATGACGCCACTCGCCACACACCTAAGACGCACAACACATCCTGCACTGTGCGCTCGAATCCTTGAGAGAGAGCCAACAGCTCTTCTGCTGACGCTCCCCCAACAGCCTGCTGCGGCATAAACCGTGTACTCATTAGTCACGTGCACTATGTACGGAAATGTCCCTTGATGTACGTAGCAAACACTTTACTCATGCCTCTGCTGGAACCTTCAGTAATATTGAATCGACGCTCACGCTGCAATTCATCGGGCGCTCTTCTGGGTTTGTGTTTCTCTCTCAAATGCAGCCGTCACGTCGGTGTGTACGCGACCAAGCTCATGGCCACTAGCACTGCTGACGAGCTTGAGCGACCCACTGCGCAAAGCATAGCAACTAACGTCGTGCAGCAGCGTAATCGGTGGCTAGGCTAGCACAAGACCGCACACATCAGCGACGCCAAAAAATGAAACCAGCACGCAAAGCGCTTCTCAGCATCTCTGCGTACCCACAGTATGGCTGCAAGGAGGTTGTGTCTGCAATTGAAAGCCACAAGCGCTGCTGCGAATCCGCCACGTGACGAATCTGTCTCGTGTCTACGCGCCTTCGCGTCCACCGCACGACGCTACACGTCCTGGCTTCCACCTAACGTACTCGCATCAACCAGCTCACCACCACACCCACATGATCTGCAGCTTCGACACAACCACGCGACGAGGACAGACAGTCAGACAAGGTTTGACGCCGAGTCTGCTTCCGTAGCCCGGTTGTTTGCCACGGAAGCAGCTGTTCGCGCTCTACTCGCCACAGGCCTGCGCGCGCCTCCGTACATTCTGCGGCTTTCCGTTACCCCAGTAGCGTACCGTCCTGTCGCACTCTAACGGCATGCATCATAAACCGCTTTCCCCCGTCCAGTAGCATGGCCTCGGATTCAGAGTATGTCACGAGACCGCTGCAATATCCGCATTCGGTGTGTAAACCCGCTGCCCCTCAGTTTGTGTCTGCATTCAACGCAACACCTGACCCACGCACCTCTGGAACTCAACAGCGGTTCAGCGACACTGATTCACGGCCCGCCAGATATTCACGGTGTCCCGTCATCATCAACACAAAACACACGCTCCCTCCACGTGCCACTGCACAAAAACATAGCAATGCTAAACACAACAACACCGCAAAAGTACATCAAAGAGATCATGTAGCCTCGTCCTCCAGC
>NW_013543404.1:0-2389 GCF_000499545.2 Eimeria tenella | reverse complement strand
GTCCTCCAGCTATCTCTAACATCAGACTGTATTGCTACGCGTGGCGCCATGCACCACGTAGATCAACACCCCTCCTCTTTTCCAGAAACATCGCACGCAGCGCGACACAACAACACTCAGCTCTTTCTGCGCCATTCAACCGCATGATCTGCACTCCAGCCTACCAGCACTGGCATGCCAGCAGCAGCTTTCGCAACATACATTGTGTACTGCAAGCCATATTCTCGTGTGCACTATGATTTCAAGGGATGTACGGACAAGCTGCCGAGCCGCCTCCCGATCCACTCAGACCTTTGGTAAGTTGCACTGGGAATTCAAGATTGAGAAATGCAAGTTTGTGCTCGTCTCGCGCACATCCGACAAAACATACACGCGGCAATTGACTAAAGTAACAAGGACGATGATAACCACCGAAGCAACGTGGCGACAAACAAACCCGGCTACGCGAATGCTAGTCTGCTCAACACGCTGCAGCTTGACCCACAAACTACACATTCACGTCAGCAAGCATCTCAAGCAAGCTATCATCATACTCAAGGCATATGCAGCAACCATATTTCTTCCTGGGCTTTACCAACCCGAAGCAGTTTCGGCAAAGCCGCTAAAACCACCACACTAACGGCGTCAAGCCAGCGTTCTCCTACTCAGCCAACAAAACCCGTAGTAAGCAATCGTGCATATGTGCATCACAATGCATCACAATCTGAAACAGCAACAAAGGAAAAAACGCACTGCCTAGTGCAGGTCGCACCCCTGCAACTTCTACCGTGTCCACTTAAATGACGCCACTCGCCACACACCTAAGACGCACAAAACATCCTGTACTGCGTGCTCGAATCCTTGCGAGAGCCAACAACTCTTGTGTTGACACACTCCCAACAGCCTGTCGCGATATAAACCGTAAACACTTTACCCATGCCTCTGCTTGAACCTGCAGTAATGTTGAATCGACGCTGACGCGGCAGTTCATCGGGCGCTCTCCTGGGATCGCGTTTCTCTCAAGCCATTCTCAAACGCAGTCGTCAAGTCGGTGTGTAGGTGACCAAGCTCATAGCCACTAGCACTGCTAACGAGCCTTCAACTGCACGACGCATAGCAAATAACGTCGAGCGGCAGCGTAGTCGGGGGCTAGGCCAGCACAAGACCGCACACATGAGTGACGTCAAAAAATGAAACCAGAGCGCAAGGCGCTTCTCAACATCTCTGCGTACCCACAGTATGACTCCAGGGAGATTGTCTCTGCAATTGAAAGCCACAAGCGCTGCTGCGAATCCGCCACGTGACGAATCTGTCTCGCGTCTACGCGCCTTCGCGTTCACCGCGCGGTGCTCTACGCGCCTTCGCGTTTACCGCGCTGTGCTAGACGTCCTGGCTTCCACCCAACGTACTCGCATCAACCAGCTCACCACCACACCCACATGATCTGCAGCTTCGACACAACCACGCGATGAGGACAGACAGTTAGACGAAATTCGGCGCCGGGTGTGCTTCGGCCCCCGGTTGTTTGCCGCGGAAGCAGCTGTCCGCCCTCTATTCGTCACACGCCCCCGCGTTCGTCTGCGCTTTTAGCGCCTTTCTGTTATCAATGATGGAGCGAACTATCGCATCCGACTTCAAGGGCACGCACCATAAACCGCTTTCCCCCGTCCAGCAGCATGGCCTCGGATGCAGAGTATGTTACGAGGCCGCTGCAATATCCGCATTCGGTGTGTAAACCCGGTGCCCCTCAGTTTGTGTCTGCATTCAACGCAACACCTGATCCACGCACCTCTGGAACTCAACAGCGGTTCAGCGACACTGATTCACGCGCAGCCTGTCTCTTGACAGAAACGGCCCTACGGATATTCACGGCGTCCCCTCATCACCAACACAAAAATCATGCTCCCTCCACGTGCCACTACGCGCACATCCGACAAAACACACATGCGGCAATTGACTGGAGTAACAAAGATGAAGGTATCCACCGAAGCAACGTGGCGACAAACAAACCCGGCTACGCGAATGCTAGTCTGCTCAACACGCTGCAGCGTGACCCACTAACTACTCATTCACGTCAGCAAGCATCTCAAGCAAGCTATCATCATACTCGAAGCACATGTAGCCACTATATTTCTCCCTGAGCTCTATCAACGCGAAGCAGTTTCGGCAAAGCCGCTAAAACCACCACACTAACGGCGTCAAGCCAGCGTTCTCCTACTCAGCCAACAAAACCCGTAGTAAGCAATCCTGCAAAGCCGCATCACTAACCTGAAACAGCAACAAAGGAGAAAACGCACTGCCTAGTGCAGGTCGCACACCTGCAACTTCCAACGTGTCCACTTAAATGACGCCACTCGCCACACACCTAAGACGCACAACACATCCTGCACTGTGCGCTCGAATCCTTGAG